>NC_133620.1:105276868-105289368 GCF_048593235.1 Sminthopsis crassicaudata
TAGCATCTTTGAATCCTCAAGTGGTTAAGTGACTTGCTCCAAATCACACAGCTAATTCCACATTGATTCTTGGTGACCTAGCAAAAACAGTAGCAAAGGGAATTCACATGTCCAGGCTGGTGATCCATTCTCTGGGACAAATGGGATATCTCATTTTCCAGGGCCTGGATAGCTGATTCCATTTTGTTGTGCTTTAAAAATGATGGTGCTCAGAGGTCCAGTAATCTAAGGAGGAGGGGGCTTATCATTAGCCCATATTGTATAAGCAAACTTTAATCTCGCTTTCCCTTCCAACTACATCCAAGTTCATGCTTCTATGAAAAATTCCAGTCGGTTCCTTAGTGGAGACCCTTGCACTGAAACATCACAGTTCCTTTCCTCTCCCATCCCCAATTGAGCTGGGGGAAATGCAGTCACATCATTTGCATTTATTGCCCAGAATATACTGCCTCATCTGTAGCCCTTAGTCTGACTGAATTGCTTTTTTTTGCTTCATGAGACGTATAGCCAGGCAGCCTGGCTCCCCTCTCCTCATCACTCCGCCCGGCATCATAGCACCCGCTGTAACCTACTTTGCTCTCTGCTGCATTTATCATATTGATCATATAAGAAATAGATCATAAGCAGAATGAAATTACTGAATGCAATGATCTGGTGCATCCTATGGACCGGATCAATCCTAGGCTAGCCAGAAAAACAAAAATAATAAAAAAAACCTTTCTGTGATGCTTTCCAAAGTTGATTTTCATTGCAAATAGAAATTTCCATTAGCTGAGGCACCCTGGAGGGGAAAGTCTGCTATGCTGACAAGGTGTGTGCATTAGGGAGACAGAGGATGAGAAAGTCAAAAAGAGATGGAGAGAAAGAAAAGAGAGACAGAGAGAGAAAACTAGAGAGAGAGAGAGAGAGAGAGAGAGAGAGAGAGAGAGAGAGAGAGAGAGAGAGAGAGAGAGAGAGAGAAAGAAAGAGAAAAACAGAGAAACAGAGAAAAACAGAGAGAGAAACAGAGCGAGATATACAGAGACAGAGAGAAGCAGAGAGACAGAGAGGCAGAGAGAGAGAGAGAGAGAGAGAGAGAGAGAGAGAGAGAGAGAGAGAGAGAGAGAGAGAGAGAGAGAGAAAGAGAGAGAGAGAGAAAGAGAGAGAAAGAGAGAGAGAGAGAGAGAGAGAGAGAGAGAGAGAGAGAGAGAGAGAGAGAGAGAGAGAGAGAGAGAGAGAGAGAGAGACCTGGCAGAGGAAAGACCTAACTAAATGGAGACACAGATATAGACAGAAGGAAAGGAGAAACAGAGAAAGACAAATGGAGAAAGAGGAGAGAAAAAATTAGAGAGAAAGGCAGAAACAGAGGGAAAGGAGAGGAAGAGAGAGAAAGAGGCTGCTAGAAGGGGAAAAAGAAAGAGGAGCAAAAGAAACAAACATATACTAAGCACTTTTATGTCCTAAACATTATGCTAAATGCTTTACAAATATTATCTCATTTGGTTGTCACACCAACCTAAGAGGTTGGTACTATTATTATCCCAACTTTATGGCAAATCAAGGCAGAGAGAAGTTAAATGACTTGTCTAGGGTCATACAGGTAGAAAGTTATTGAGAAGGTATTTGAACTCAGGTTTTCCTGACTCTAGGTCCAGAGTTCTATCACTGTGCCAAATAGTTGTAATTAGACAAAGAAAATTAGATGGGCAGCAAAATTGATAGACCAAATTGGGTCGAGAGAGAGAGAGACAGAGAGACAAAGATAGAGAGAAAGAGAGAGACAGAGTCAGAGAGAGAAAGTGACTGAGATAGAGATAGAAACAGAGACTGAGAAACAGAGAGACAGAAACAGACACACACAGAGACAGAAACACAGAGAGACAAAGATACACATACACAAAGAGATAGATACACACAGACACACATACACATTTTGTTTTATTTTTTTATTTTTTGCTTATATAATTTACCCACAAGAAGAGAAACTGCTTTTGAGCTTGTTTTCAGATAAATCCTGTAATTTTTCTGAAGATTTTTACTTTAGAAAGCATTTTCTTTATAATAATGTTTCAAAGGGGAGAATGAAAGTAACCTCCCATTTTACAGATTAGACTAAGTAACCAGCCAAAAACCACATAGCTAGCAAGTATGATCCAGGCTCATTACTCTTTCCACCACATCATGGTTAAGGCTTCATTTAGAATGAGGAATGCTTTCTCTGTCTATTTCTGAGAGATTTCTCAAGTATTATTTTCATGGTGAGGGGAAGGGTTGAACAAGGAAAAGGCTTTTCAGTGTCCAGTGGTCTCAGTCTCATCCTGTACCCCGAATGAAAGTGTCCAGGGAGCCGATACCAGACGTGGTTGTCTCTGTCCATCCCTTCCCCTTCCCATCCCCCTTGCCCTGGTTTGTGACTGTTATGTTGGGTGGGAAGACCAAGCTTTGACAGTAATGTGTATATGTATAGGACAGTTTGAGGTCTGTTTACCAACGGCCCTTAGAAAACATGGGGCTGGGGTTGCTTCCTCTCTGATCCTTGGCTCCAGACTGGGCCTCTGCAGGAATGAAGACTTTCTCCCGTCTGGAGACAAGACGGGGCTGGAGACCAAAGACATAGAGGCCGATGGCAGTCTGCCACTGCAGCAGACTGAGGCAAAAACCCTCGGTGGGAATGTGGTTCAAGGTCCCAGCCGCCCCCTTCCCACTGTGAAATCCATCCCCAGACGCAGAGACTTGCAGTTATTGGTTTTGGCAACTGTGGTCATGCCAATAAAGTCATTGAGATGGAAGAAACTAGAGAGAAGGGAGAGCAAGGAAGAGAGGAGGAAGGGGGAGATGGGGTGGAGGACAGGGATTTGTGCAAAGGCAGCTACGATGAGAAGATTCTCCGGAGGAACGTCACGGATGCCAAGGGGCTGAGTTCATGGACAAAGGAAGGCACAGACATGAGCAGTGCCTTACCCAGGCCCCCAGAGCCAGCTCTTCATGTCCTCTGTCATCACCCACCCAGGCTGTTCTACTCTCTCATGGAAATATCCCAGGGAGACTTTCCACAGGGCATTTAGCCAAAGGGGGTTTGTACATGAACAAATACATGTTTCTTCCCTTAAGGAATCATGGGCAGGAAATGTTGAACAGAGGCAAGAGCGCTGGTCTGGAGTTCAGGAGACTTGGGCTTTTACAACGATCCTGCCTCAGTTTCTTTTTTTATAAAATAAAATAGATGACCCTCTGGGATTTAGAGTTCATCCAATAAGGCCCCAGGCTCACGGTGGGGGAGGACTAGCTCCCCCAGGCCAGGGTTAAGATAAAGGTGACTCAGCAGCAAAGTGCTGTGTTATCAGAAACCAGGCATTTCAATTGCTCAGGTCCTACCTATTCTTGGTCAGCTATTTCCAGGATGTTTAAAATTGGATTTCCATAGTTTTGTTTCTTAAGAGTTGCTAAGTATTTGAACAACTACAAATCAGTCTTTACTTTATAGAGCACTCTTAAGCTTATAATATGCTTTGCATACTAGCTGTGGGAATCAGTTTCCCCACTTGAAAAATGGAGTTAATAATAGCACCTATCTCATTAGACTGTTATGAAGTCAGATAAGATAACATAAATAAAGTACTTTGTAACCTTTAATTATTATAAACATTTCCTGTCTTTAAGAAAACTTGCATTGTAAGGGAAAAGATAATACACACATACATACATATAGATAATATCCACATATATAGACTATTTATCTATATACCAAACAGATACAAGGCAATCTTGAGTTTTTGGAGGCACTGTCAGCTGCGAGTGACTAAAACCTGATTCTGGATGTCCTTCCCAAGAAATCTAAATAGAAAGGGAAAAAAAAGAGCAATTATTAGATGTCTACTATGTTCCAGACATTGTACCAAGTGCTTTAAAAATATTTCATCTCATTACAACAATCCTGGGAGATAGGTCCCATTATTATTCTCATTTTGTAATTTAGGAAACTGAGGCAAATAGAGGCTAATTGACTTGCCCAGGGTCACATAGCTAGTAAGTGTCTGAGGCTGAATTTAAATTCAGGTCTTCCTGACTTGAGGTCCTATACACTTATCCACTGTTTTTCTTTGTGGCCTTTAGGCAGCTAGTGCAAAAGTGGAAGGAGACTTCTGAGAACTTTATGTTTTGTCACAGAAGGATCTCAAGCTAGCGTTTTTGCTTCCTTTTCTTAAAAACACTCCGGCCTACTCATGACACTCGTCATGATCAGATGAGGTACTAGCCTGGAAACTTGGGCTGTTTCTATTTATATAAGGGGGGGGGGAGAGAAACACAGAGAGACAGATAGAGAAACAGAGAAAGACAGAGATAAAGAGAAAGAGATAAAGATATAGAAAGAGAAAAACAGAGCCAGAGAAAGACACACACACACACACACACACACACACACACAGAAACAGAGAGTCAGAGACAGAACATCAGAGAGAAATAGAGACAGAGAGTAATACAGAGACAGAAAGCCAAAGAAACGCACAAAGACAGAGAAACAGAGTGCCAGAGACAGAGACACACACATAGAGACAGACAGAGACAGAAAGAAACAGAGAGACATAGAGAGACAGAGATACAGAGAGAGAGAGGTAGAGTCAGATAGAGACAGAAAGACAAAAAAGAGAAAGATAGAAACAAAGATAGAGATAGAGATAGAGAAAGAGACATAGGGAGGCAAAAAAGAGAAAAGAGTGAAAGAAACAGAGATACAGAGAAAGACACAGGGACACAGATAGAGATAGGGAGAGACAGACAGAAAGAAGCAAAAAGACAGAGAAGCAGAGAAGAAAGGAGGGAGAGAGACAGAGAGATAGAAAGAAGGGGAAAAGAGGGAGACACAGACACATGCAAATTTTCATTAGGACTACGGGCATCAGCTGCCACCTCCTTTTGTGCTCTGACAAGACACTTCACTTCTACCTGCTTCAATTTCCTCAACTGTAAAATGGGAATAATAATAAGACCTAACTCTCAGGATTGTTGTGAGGCTCAAATGAGATAATAATTGTTAAGCCCTTAGCACAATGCCTGGCACACTCTTCTTTCCCTCCCTCTTTCCTCATCATAGATCTGTTCCCTCCTTCCTATTCCAATGTTTCCCATCTGTTAGAGTCAGGAATTTTTTTTTTTTTTTTTTTTTTTTTTTGTCAAGTCTTAATCCTTCTTACTGTCCCTTCAGTTGTTTCCTTTAGACCTATTCTCTGTGTCTCTAGAGAACAGCTGATCAGCACCAGCTTTATAAGGGTTCTTAAAGTACTTGACAAGAAGATCATTATCAAACCACCCCTTGGCTTTATTTTCTCTAGACTAAACAACTCTGGATACTTGAGTTTTTTCCTCATCTTGATTATTTTCCTGTCTTCTCATTTTTCATCTTGTTCGTTGGAGTTGCCCCCACTAGACTGACCCCTACTCCCAGATTTTGCTGTTTGGGCCCCCATCTTCTGGGGTCTGCTTTCCCCCCATTCCCTATGGGGTGAGATCTGAACTCTCAAAGCAACAGGTTTCTCCCTCTGCTGGTATAGTTGTACCTGCAGTTACTGTACACTACCTACGTCCACCCCACCCCCAACTGATTGTCCCTTCTGTGGCCACTTAGTGCCAGGAAATTAATTAAATAGTGATTATCCTGGAGATTCAAAGAATTGTGTCCCTTTTTTTGCTATAGGAAGAGTCATCTGGTTAAGGAAGGTTTTTATTATTATCTCCATGTACTTTTGTCTGTCTCAGTTTCCTCAATTGTAAAATGGAATTAATAATAGCACCTATTTTCCTGGGTTTATGAGGATCAAATGAGTTAATATTTGTAAAAAGCATTGCAAGACTCAAACTCCTATGTAAAAGATTGTTATCGTTATAATGGTAATGCTAATAATAATATTCATAGTTCTGAGGCCATTCTCTTATTTTCTAAGGCAGAACATAGCTCATCTATGGTTCATTGTTGGATTCAGAGGAGAGAGTAATATATATGTGTGCATGTATAGTTTCATATATAATATACACATATGTGTATATAGTATTTATTATTTATGTGTATGTATATATGGGTACAAATATATATGTGTATATGTGTATACAAGTGTGTAGCAACAGTATATAATATAGAATACATATATTATATATACATACACAGTCTATATAGAGAAAGCACATATGTGTATATATATATATAAATGTAAATATATCATAAATTAGAGGGAAGGTACTAGCACTAAAGAAGGTCAAGAAAGACTTCTTATAGAAAGACTTTAGCTGAGACCTAAAAGAAGCCAGGGAAACCAGGAGACAGATGAGGAGGGAGAGCATTCCAGACATGGCACATAACTTGTGAAAATATGAGAGAGTTATGGAGAAGTGCTGCTGCTGATGTGGCCGAGTTCATGAGGGTGATTTTATTCCGCAAAATCATATTCTGGAAACTATCTCCTGCATCATAGGTCTTGGACAAATTTAGTCAACATCATTCTCCAGAGAGGAATCTCTTAATCATTGAATCTACTCTACTTTATTTTTACAGGGAATGTCTTTGGGGCTGGATGCTGGAAACTGAGTCCAAAAGAAAGGAAGGGTCCAAACAAAGCAAGTTGGTGGGAGAGTTGGGGCTGGAATGTAGGTATGTTGTTTCCCAGTCCTTTTCTACTATATAACATGGTCCCCATCACATTTCTCGCTGATACTTGATTTTGTTTGGTTGAGGGATGGTGGATAGGTCCTCCTGATCACCAGAAAAACAGGCAAATCTGCATGCTGCCAGAAGGGAATGAGCACTGGGATCTTTGCTCCTGACTTTTGAGTCAGGGAGACTGCTTTTCAGATACTAGCCATGTGACCTTGGGCAAATCACTCACCATTCTCAACTTCAATCTCCCCATCTGCAAAATGGGACTAATGATGGCATCTATTTCCCAGGGTTGTTGTGAGGATAAAATGAAATAATAAAGGATGTCCCAAAAATCTTAGTGCAATTTTAAGCTTAAAATTATATATTATATATTTATATATTAAAATAAAATATTTATTTTAAGCTTAAAATTGCACTGACTTATGGGACATACTATATATGTAAAGTACTTTGCAAAGATTCAATATAATTGTCAGTTATTACAAACAATGAATTACCCCCTGTTCCACCTCCACCCTAGAGAATGAGATCAAGGATGTCAGCAAGAAATGATGTATAAAAGATAAGCTGGTCATATGTCCAAACTGGGGAATAATTTCCACTGGCATTCTGATGTCATCTCAACTTTGAGACTGAAGAATAAACAACAACAACAACAAATAATAATAGTATTTATATAGAATTTGCAGAGTGTTCCATATATGTTAAATCATATCATCCTCATAACTACCCTGGGAGATTGATGCTCTTATTAAGTTTCATTTTACAAAAGGGAAAAACCGAGGTAGGCGAGGTGATTTGCTCAGAGTCACACATGTAATAATAAGCATTTAAGACAAAATTTGACCTCAGCTCTTCCTGACTACAGGTACTTCACAGAGCCAGCAAACTTTCGGATGCCAAGAAAAATAAAGGAAAGCCATCAGCTTGTTGTGTGGAGTTGTATAAGATTATCCAGACAAGTGTCTCATAGGATAGATAGATATGAATGGGTTTCAATGAGGAGGAATACAGTCCAGTGAGGTCACAGATACGTCTGAGGATTTGAGGGAAAGGAGGAACATGTGTCATATATAAGAAGACATGTACAATATCAGCTGGAGCTGAGCCAGCTGGGAAGCCAGCCAGATAGGACACCAACATGGAAGTGGTGAAAAGAGGTGGGGTGGAGGAATGGTCTCCAGTGACTCAACAGGAAGCTTTTAACAGCTGGGGTTAATACATGACAAATGGCTGATCCTGTTGGCATGGGACTACTTCTCTGTTCTGGACCCGGGATTCACAAATGAGTCTCTTGATAGTGATGGATCCATTCCCTTAATGAAATGCACACAGTTTATTTTTACCAACTCTAATTACGTGAAGAGTGAGTGTCAGGTTTCTTTATCCTTCTGCTGGTCCTGAATCCAATCCAACCCCACATGCCTTCTGTGCACTGAGGCTAATGAAGCTTTTATTGCAATGAGTTGGGAGCCAACCCACCTTTAGGGAAAGGGAAATATTAAAAAAAAAGAAAGAAATACTTAACGTTTGTCTAGTGGGTGAAAAATTTCACAAGATAAATTAAAGTGTTTTCTGGCTGAACAGAGAAACCAGGGCAGGATAGTGGAGATAATTTTCTCAGGATTCAGAATGATTTATCTTATCTCTGTGTTCTTTAGACAAGAGGTTCTATTTATTTAGTCATTTATTTTATTAGTTTTTTTCTTCTTTTTTTGAAAATACCTCCCAGTACCTGGCACAGGAAAAGCGACTGGAAGGGGGCACCGGAGAGCTTGAACTGAAGTCACCTGAGTGTGGTCTCTCTGTGCTGCCTTTCTACATTCTATAGAACAGAATCTCAGCATAGAATCTCATACCCAGCAAGGACCTAAAGAGAACATGCCATGCTTTTCTCTGTCTCCAGGTCTGTGGTACTGCTATGGCATCCTAGGAAGAACTGGCTTCTCTTTCATAGGCATAAGGACACTTTAGGAGCTGGATCCAGGAGTGGAAAGAAAACTTTCCCTGGTAACATAGCAAATAGAATGTTAGGATTAGAGTCGGAATACCTGAATTAAAATCTGATTTCAGATATTTGCTAGTTGTGTGACATTGGACAAGTCGCTTAGCCTCTCTCTGCTTCAAGTTTCTCATTTATAAAATGGGAATAATTAAAGGTACCTGCTTTCCAGGCTTGTTGTGAGGATCAAATGACATAATATTTGTAAAGCATTAAGTGCCTGGCACATGGTAGATGCTTAATAAATTTCTCTTCCCTTCCCTTTCCTTTCCTTGCCTTTCCTTCCTTTCTCTTGCCTTCCCTTGCCTAGCTTTGTCTTGCTCATTTTGTAGATGAGAAAAGTGATGGGGGAATATGCTAAGTGACCTATCCTATGTTCTCATTGCTGGGAAGCTAATATCATTACTTCCCTTGTAAATCCAAAAGGGTTCTGAGAGCTGCTTCTGATGCTGCTGGCCACTGCTGCCCCGATGGTCACTCCTCCTACTGTGATTCCACTCTGATTGCCTTTGAGACTTCTGGTAAAATTCCTGGGAAATCACAGCTCCTCCTAGACACAGAGGCTTCCCTTTGCAGCTGCCTGGTCCCCATTGCCTGTTGGAGAAGCTGCTCAAAGCACTCCTCCTACTTCAAATTCAAGTGATAGAGAATGAGAGATGAATGGCTTATTCCTCAGCAACTTGAGTCATCATGTTCTGTACCAAATCATACGGTTTTTCATTATCATTCAGAACAAGCCTCTTGGTCACAAGTGATCTAGGTCTGGCTCTCCCCAAGTTCCTACATGATCGAGCAGAAAATGTCTGTGGTTCTCTAAACATGATGCTCCATTGGTCAATTCACCTATGCTAGTTTTACAAATAATATTAATGCATTATATTGTTTAAAACAGGAGAGTCTCAGATTCTAGGAGGAATAGAAAAAAGGGAGAGGCTACACCTTGACACCCCATATCCTGTTCGGTGGGACACTGATCCACATGGAGCTCATTTAGAATGTTGCTGACATTAAGGAGACTTGGAGTGCTGAATATGGCATCCCATAGCTTTTCTAATTCCCTTTGTCATAATGCTTTATTCTCTGTCAATGTCACTGCTTTTGAAAAGGCTCTTTCTTCTGGTGTTCCTGCAATTGTGTGTGTGTATTGCATACCAGGAAGGTATTTTTGAGCAATTAAGGCTTCTCACACCAGGTTTTCTCATCAGCCACAAAAGACATACATGCTAAAGGGGCCTATAGTGCCCTGGCTTTCCCAGGATGGCAGATGGCACTTTGGGTCCTGGCAGCAGACAAGTGTGAAGTTTCAGGGGCCAGAGGGCTTGTCTGGCATCCTATGCAAATTTGACTCCATTTTGCATCCTTCCTAGGAGCTAAAACCAAATGTATCCCGCTCTTACAATTCTCTCTGATGCACGCTTAGCACGGGGAGGGGTGGATCCATATGCAGAGGAAGGTGGAGAAAACAACAGCAACATCAATAATATTGTTAGAATAGGGACTGGATGTGTGATTTCATTCATCTCCTTCTTAACCAATTCAGGTCAGCACCTTCTCTGCAACTTAAACTTAGAGACTTTTAGAGCAGAGGTGTCAAACACATGGTCTCATGCAGCTGGCAATACTCCTGAGTGTAGCCTGAATCTCATTAAAATGTAATTGGAAAATATTTTTAAAATAAAGAAAATATAAATAAAAATATGTTATATTTAAAAACTCAATCAGTATTTTTTGTAGGGATTAGTGGCCCCATTTTCACTTGAGCTGGAGGTCATAACAACCAGCATGTATAAGTGATAGAACGTGAATCTCAGTCTTCCTGACTTTGGGCATTTAAATATTATTTGGCACCCTTTATCTCATTTTAGTCTCACTCTAAGAGATAGAAAATATCAACACTATTCCCATCTTTAGATATAGAAATTGTATTTTTGGAAGATTAAGCCATAGCTCACAATAAATGTAGAAGCTAGATTGAGAATTTAATGATTCTTCCAAAAATCCAGGAAACTGCTAAGAATTGACATTAAAGCAAAGATGTATTGAGAGAAGTAGTACAAGGTAATGCAGAGGTGTCAGACATCCCTTCCAGATCAGATGAAAATGTTATTGGGAAATAATAGAATAAATAAAAATACTATGGGCCAATGGGATTCATATGTAGAGCTTAATAGCCCCCCTTTGTATTTAAGTTTAACTGCTGTAATCAATAGAAAAGATACTGGGCTTGTAATCAAGAAAACCTGGATTAAAATCTTACTTTAGATATTTGTTAGCAGTGGTTTAGGCAAGTCACATAACATTTCTTTTTTGCCTTAGCTTTTTCCTCTGTAAAATGAAGGGTAAGAATTCTGATGTTCTTTTCATCTCTAAATCTATGATGATGGAGACAGTGAGTGAAGGACTGTTCTAAGCTGGTAACATGGATCACTGGAGTCTCACAGAACCAGGATCTTGCCATGGTTTTCTCCAAGAAACTTGAGTTTTGAGCTAGCAGCTCAAAAGGGTCTTCAAAACATATAAAGTCATGGCGAAAAGAACACCTTTTGGGGTCAGAAGCTTCAGATGTGCTTGCTCTGTTATGGGTTATTTTTAGCACCCCTGAACCTCAGTGTCCTCAATTGTAAAATGGGGACAGTAATATTTACTTTACTTTTCATATAGGGAGCTTTTTCATTACTTTATATCTATCAAAGTTGTATAAAATGCAAGCCCACCTTTAGGTTCTTAAGATCAAAGGGTACAGCTGTTTCAGTCACTTTCTTAGTTTTAAGTGCAAATTGCTTTCCACAATTTTTGGACCAATGTGTATGGGTATACCTGTCTTTCTGTTGGACTTAGGTCTTGAAATGACTCTGGCACCTAGGGGATGCTGCGTCTTTGTCCTTGAATTTGCAGCAGTGTGTGAGCCATAGCTGGGCTTTGTGGCGGGAGAACTGAGTAACACCTTTATTACTTTATTGAGTTTTAGCTCGAGCTATTACTTACAGACCATGGTTCAGAAAATTTTGCAATATGTGATTATTGTTCACTGGTCTGTAGAAACATACATACGTGGTGTTGTTCAGTAGAAATAATATGCAATATGACGCCTCCTCTGATCCATCATCATGCCTCAGATTAAAATATGGAGCATTACAGAAATGTGGGTGCAATAATTACTATACTCTTTAAGAAGTCATCTCGCTTTTGGCACTCACTACTTTAGCGTCTCAGGGCATCATTTAAGTCTTAGTTTCTTCAATGGGAAAATAATAGAATTTTCCTTCCTATATACAGGGTGATTGGGGGGGGGAAGTATTTTTCAAACATTAAAGGGTTTTTAGCAATGTTAGTTATTAGTATTGTTACTTAGAAAAGCTGGGGCCAAAGAGGTGGTATAGCACATAAAACATTGCACCTGGCAGAGGCAAGACCAGAGGGCAAATCTGGCTTCCTAGCTGTGTGACTTTGAGCAAGCTACTCAGTTTCCTTTTCTGTAAATAGCACCTATCTCCCAGGGTTGTTATAAGGATAAAATGCAAGCGTATTTATAAAGGACTTTGCAAACCATAAAGTGCCATATAAATGCTTGTTGTTGTTATTGTTAATGTTGGAAGGGTTGTTGAGAGATATGGATACACTTGGGGGAGTTGTGAATCAGCTTAGCCATTACGGAATACAGTTTGGCGTCATGCAAGAAAGTGACTAAAATGTTCATATTCTTGGACCCGGAAATTACAGGGCTAGACACATACCTCAAAGAGGTCAGTGATAAAAAGGTCATGTGGTCAAAAATACTTACAGCAGCTCTTGTAATTGCAAAGAACTAAAAGTGAAGTATATGGAGATCCATTGAGAAATAGCTTAACAAGTTGTGGCACATGGATATAA